>NC_050452.1:74035986-74053486 GCF_903995425.1 Onychomys torridus | reverse complement strand
CCGTCCCCTCATAGACATCCTAAGTTTAAAGAGGGAAAAGTCATAAGTCACTGGACAGCAGAACCTTGAGATTCTCAACAAATATTTTATTTCTGAAGTTACATACTTCGTTCCAATTTCAGCTTGAATTTTTCTTTATTATTATGTGTTTTAAATTTTATACATCAGCCATGGATTCCCCTGTCCTCCCCCCTCCCACTCCCATTCCCACCTTCTCCCCAGCCCCTCCCCTCATTTCCCATGTCCTCCAGGATCAAGGCACCCCTGGGGATTCATTTAAACCTGGTGGATTCAGTACAGGCAGGTCCTGTCACCTCCTTCCAAACTGAGCAAAGTGTCCCTGTGTAAGCCCAAGGTTTCAAACAGCCAGCTCATGCACTAAGGACAGATCCTGGTCCCACAGACTGGGTGCCTCCCAAGCAGATCAAGCTATTCAATTGTTTCACTTACCCAGAGGGCCTGATCCAGCTGGGGGCTCCACAGCCTTTGGTTCATAATTTATGTGCTTCCATTCATTTGGCTATTTGTCCCTGTGCTTTTTGCTATCTTGGATTCAACAATTCACACTCTTGCAGACCCTCCTCTTTCTCGACAGTTGGACACCTGGAGCTCCACCTGGGGCCTGGCTGAGGATCTCTGCATCCACTTCCATCAGTTATTGGATGAGAGTTCCAGTATGACAGGTAGGGTGTTTAGCCATCTGATCGCCGGACTAGGTCAGATCAGGCTTTCTCTCGACCATTGCCAGCAGTCTATAGAGGATGTATTATGGCTCAAATGGACTTAATCGATATCTACAGAACATTCCACCCAAACAAAAAAGAATATACCTTCTTCTCATCACCCCATGGAACCTTCTCTAAAATCGACCACATACTTGGCCACAAAGCAAATCTCAACAGATACAAAACAATTGGAATAACCTCCTGTGTTCTATCAGACCACCATGGTTTGAATTTTTCTTAAACACACTTCTTCTAATTTGTATAAGCTCTAAGCTTTTATTTAAAAGACTAGGACTTGTAAAGTGTGAGACGTTAGTAGTCCAGGGTTCACTAGAGTGTTACTATGTAGATCCCTGCACAGTCTTCCCAGACACTGAATCAGAATATCTGGGAGTCAGTGTAAAGAATCCATATCATGAACAGGCAGCCCAGGTGAAGGGCAGGTTCACTCAAGCCTGAGAACCCCTGACAGAACAAAGATTACAACTACAATTGTACGCACAATTCCCTTCAATCATTTATACTTCCACCTCTTCAGAAATTGGTTTTCATTGTTCTGATAGTGTGATTCACATTACTAACCACTTGTTCTCCCCGATTAACCCTTCAGTAAAAACTTCTTCTCAATTTTCACAACATCGGCAAAGGGCATGTCTAATATCATTTCCCCCTTCCTGTTGATAAGGTTTAAAAGGTTGAGCAACAAGCCAAGGGATCACAGTGAGGGGCAAACCTGGGATTTGATCATTGGTTTAATTCCATGACAGAGAAAAATAAGCTGAACCAACATATAAGGGAGTCATATCTTATGTTAGGAGAAACAATAACCAAAAATATGTTTAAACATGCTATGAAAATATTTTCCTAAAAGCTGGGTATGGTGGCATATCTGCAACATCTCAGCACTTGGGAGGATCAGGAGTTCAAGGCCCACCTAGGATACATGAGACCCTGTTTCAAAAAGACAAACAGAAAGAATGAAAGACAGAGAAGGGAGGAAAGAAGGAAGGGAGGGAGGGAGGGAGAGAAGAGGAAGGAGGGAGGGAGAAAAGGAAAAGAGAATAAGAAAGCTGTGAAATGTAGTGCACACCTTGAATTCCAGCATTTAGAAGGCAGAGGCAAGAATAGGATATGGGTTACAGAGTGAAGTGAAAAACTATGAAACTTCAAGAAAAGCATCTCATAAGCATATACTACGAGGTGTCACTGTATCCAAAGATAGACGGCCTCAAAGACAGCCAGGCCAGATAGTAACATCAACAGAGGTTGGACAGAAGTGGACAAGGTTTCTTGTGAACTAAATAGACTTGCAACCCCACCTGCAGTTAAAACAGAGTACTACCAGCTAAGAAGAGAAAGAACCAGCTGTACACAGTGTGTCTGTCCAGGAAGCTATGAGAGCTCACTGCTACACAGCAAGGATTGTGTGTGCCTGGATGTGTCTGAGGAAGGAAGGAAGCAAGGAGAAGAGGAGACAGGGAGGAAGAGAGAGGTAGATAAAAAAAAACAGAGAAAGATAAATAACTGGTATAGTATTAAAAGAGATTGTAGGAAGAGAAGCTTAGGCTCAGGAAAATCCCCTCTATCATAAGCTGGAATATTAGGTGGATGGAAGTAGAGAGTTTGCAAAGACTCAGAGAGCAGACAGGGCAAGAGCCTTCCTCAAAGTAAGGTCTAGGATCTGTGGCCTCAGTATCTCCTCCCACAGCATTTAGTTTGGAATCCTGGGCAGTCTCTCACACCTACAGAATCACACCTACAGGATCACACCTACAGGATCACACCTACAGGATCACACCTACAGGATCACACCTACAGAACCACACATAGAAATTCACACCTACAAAAATAGAAGGTGGGTATTTTGTTACGTGAAAGTAGAATTTTATTTTAAAAATATATATCCTTGTCAGCAATTTCCTAAAAAAATTTATTTATTGTACAGGGTGTTTTGCCTTAAGTGTGTGCATGTATATCATGTGTCCTTGGTGCACGTGAAGGTGAGAAGCATGCATTAGATCCCCTAAAACTGTAGTTACAGATGGCTGTGAGCTGCCATGTGGATGCTGGGAATTTAACCTGAGTCCCCTGGAAAAGCAGCAAGTGCTCTTAACTGTTAATTCATCTCTCTAGTTTTGCCAAAGAATTTAATTTAAAAATTTGTATTTTAAATATATGAATCCTTGTCAAAAGAAGGAAAAGGCTGAAATATATTGTATAAATTTCTAAAAATATAAATTAAAACATAAAAACCTCTCAATGAAAGGGCTTCCTCTAGCCAAAGAGGGATTGATTTAATACTTAGGATAATAAAGATTAACGTATTACAGCCCATTGTACAACACAGAAACTGGGGGAGAGAAACCTTTCCACACACAGTGTCATGTCAGCTGGAGAAGTGATTAAAATAAAAGCAGAAGTTTCCAATTCACAGGACAGCTGGTTGGTAAAGGTGAGATAAGGAGCAGAATGACGCCATAACAGCCAACTGTTCCATGTCAGACTATTAGTAATCACAAAGGGAAAATTGTAATTTCATATCAGATAACCCAGCAACCATCAGCATGATTAGATGATCAAGATTCAAGACAGAAAAGGGAGATGGATCAATGGGTACAAACACTTGGTGCCAAACCTAAAGAGTTTAATTCTGAGAACCCACTTGGTGGAAAGAGAAAGCGAAGTCTCCCAAGTTTTCCTCTGACCTCTACATACATGCTACACAAACACACACACACACACACACACACACACACACACACACACTAAATAAATAAATAAATAAATAAACAAACAAACAAATAAATGCAAAAAAATTGAATAATTCCTACCATGGAGGATGCACATCTAGGAATACTGGGGACCAAGGAGAACACAGCAGATCAGGGCCTGAGTCTGCTCCAGAACCCTGGAGAAACCACACTCAGGATGACCCCATGCAATGCACTAAGACTAGCAATGGAGTGAGACACAGGGACGGAGAGAAGCATTCCATACTGAAAATGACAAGAACTTGATCTTAGAGTATCCTGAAGCAGACAGGAGAGGGGACAGACAGGGAAGGTGGTGACACCTGGGGAGTCTATAGACTAGAAGGTGACAAGGCCCCAGGTGTAGACTTCCTCACTGGGAAGGTGCAATGGTGGATGATGTTGGTTCTTGGAGGGACAGGCAGGAGTGTTTAAGGTGATGGAACATGATGTCAGAACAAAACAAAGAACAACGGGAAGGAAGGACAGACAGAGAGTGCAGTAAAGTTCAACAGCCAGGAGCTCAGGTCATGGGAATGGGACAGTCCTTATGTAGTTCTTGGGGTTATTTTGTCACTTTGAAACTCTTATTAATTTTTAAAATGTAAAAAACCTAACCCTTATACTTTTTTCTATAAATGTGTCAGCCACGGACTTATTTCTTGAGAGAAGGAAATGCCATTTATTTTATTTCATTCTTCTCCAGGTTGAGAACCCAGACCTTAGGAATCATTTCCTCAGTCATCACATCCAGGGCCAGTCCCTGAGATAATTCTATTTATTCTATCTTCACAGCACTTCAGAACATACTGTTTCCTGGCTAAGGAACCATCATAGTTTAACCTCCTGCTGACATCTTTACATCCCCATGATGCAATTGCACAACCTTCTCCATGATGCATGCTCTGCTCTAAAGTCAGAAGCCTTCCCACATGCCCTGCCATGGAAACCCAGGTGGTCCAGGTAATCTACATCCAACCCAACCAACCTGCCTCATCTCAATTGTGAATGTGGAGGACTGAATTGTGTTCTTCCAAAGACTCATTTGTTGAAGACTCACATCTAAGAACTTAGAATGTGGCTATTGAAAAAAAAATCTTTAAAAAGTTAATTAAATTTAAAAGAACTTACTAGTGTCTCCTAATGTAACTGGTGTCTGTTTAGGAGATTATGGCAAAGACACATGAAGAAGGAGGAGACACCATCCACAATTCAGTGACTGAGGCCACAGGAGACATGGCCTATGAATACATTAATATCTGGCTTCCAGAATTCAGAACTGTAATAAATTTAACTTCTATCAAGTCACCCAGTAGCAGTGCACTAGCAACTTTCCATCTCCTCAGGCCACCAGGTCTAGCCAAGTTGGTCTATTTAATGTTCTAGACACAGCAAACATGCTTTGCCTCAGAACAAATGCATTTTACCTTCACACAGCACTCTGTTCAGTTCTTGCCCACTCATCCTCAGCTCACTTGACACTCGCTTGAGGGTTATATGGACATTTATTTAAAGCAGTGGTCCACCTTCAGCACAGCCATCCTTTCCCTATGCTCTTGTCTCATTGTTCTTGATGTGTGTTCCTAGTTAATTGAAGTTTCCCTCTAATGAACAAGGAAGAAATTCTGATGCTTACCTCTGAATCTCCTGTACCAAAAATACACACAAATGACCAGGTATTAAGTGAATGAAATTTAATGTTCCTTTGGCACTTACCTTTTCATAACCAAGATGACATCGACTGTAGTAACCAAGTCTAAGCCAGTGGTGGGTTCATCCAAGAACAGAATGGGATGCTCGGCAACCAGCTCCATTGCTATACTGGTCCTTTTCCTGAGCTCTTTAGATCTAGGCTAAAGCACCAACAACCATAATTATCAACAAGAACAACCACAGTCATTTTCATTTGGTGAACTAGACTGTTCCAGCAATAACAGATTTTGTTATATCATCATCCCAAGGAGCAGAGTATGGGCACCTGGGAGAAGAAAGATGTTTCTCTTTTCCAACTGAGGAGAAAGAGGCTCAGGTCAGATTTAACATGAAGTCCATGCTAATGACAGTTACTGTTTGATCGAGTCACATGTTCTAGGGTAATGAGTTATCACACTCTAAGACTGGCACAATGAGGTCTTTGTTGAAGGAATGAGGAAGACAGGACAGGAGAAGATGAAGAATCTCTAGTAATTTAGTAATCATTTACACCCTCCTAACACACATATACACATACAACACAGGCACTACACAACACACACACACACACACACAAATTACACAACACAACACACAGGCACACACATGAACACTGCTTTTTATCAAAAATTCCAACGTTGCCATTTTATGACCTTTTAAACTTCCCTAAGACTGCAATTTGACATTATTTACACTATACAGAATCACAGAATTCATGACTCATTCTTGCAGGCAAATCCAAAGGGTAGTATAGTCTACAAGTCAAACTGGCAAAGTCTTTGTACCAGTCAATGTCATTGTGTAAGATGAGAGAAAATAGTAGGATTCATGGGGACACATATATAGGGAACAATTCTCCCAAAATATGATAACCAAAACCATGATCAAGCCCTACAGACAACATACAACAAAGGATGTTTGGGGAATGTGAGTGAGTTTGGTCATGGCAAGACTGAAGATATAAAGGAATTATTCATTTTGATAGTTAAGAATAGAGTTTATAGGTAAGCAGATGTCCTTATTTTTATAGATGAAAAGTAAGTACTCAGAAATAAGATACTACCTAAGTTTCTTTTAAAAATGCCACAGTGAGAAAAAGCTTTAGTGAGTATGCTCTTGTAAACACTCATGCGTCCAGGAGGCTGGTATTAGCAAGTGTACTATTGTGCTGGTTATATAACAGTCAAGCTTTTACAGTAACCACCTATTGCCTCTACATTTCTTAGATCAAAATCTTATGAAAGGTTGGAGGGAAAAGCACTTGCCCACACAACCTGAAGCCTGGGTTCAATCCCTGGAACTCACATATAAAGCTATAATTGGTAGATTGCCCCTGTAACTCCATCAAGATGTAATTACAGTGAGCTGGGAGGTGGATCAGGAGCATCAGGCACATGTGTAGGGCATCATTAGCAGAACAAGACATACCCTGACTAACAGCAAGGTGGAGGAGAAACAAAAGTATCCTATGACCTCCATGTGTGTGCTATCGCATTCAGGCAGACTCACACACACACACACACACACACACACAGAGACAGAGAGAGAGACAGAGACAGAGAGAGACAGAGAGACAGAGAGAGGCAGAGAGACAGAGAGAGAGACAGAAGGAGAGAGAGAGAGAGACACGCATGCATTGGGAGCCAG
This sequence comes from Onychomys torridus, assembly GCF_903995425.1. Lineage (NCBI taxonomy): Eukaryota > Metazoa > Chordata > Mammalia > Rodentia > Cricetidae > Onychomys > Onychomys torridus. The sequence goes on along the minus strand of NC_050452.1, from coordinate 74,046,672 downwards.
ATGTAGTAGATGTAACCGTCTTGTTAATAAGAACACAAAACCAATTGCAGAGTTAAAAACCATGAGGTCAGAGCAAGAGCAGAAAACCTTACCCTTCACTGCTTCTGCTGTCCTTCCTCTCTGCCAGAAACCTACTGCTGTGTGTCCTATCTTTTTTATAGGATTTTCTGTTCTGTTTTCTCATGACCTCCTCGTCACTGCCTGTTTGTATAGACCTCTAGGTCTTCTATGGTTGGTATTGAGATTAAAGGTGTGTGTCTGCCATGCTGGCTGTGTCCTTGAACACACAGAGATCTACCTAGCTCTGCCTCCCAAGTGCTGGGATTAAAGGCATGCACCACTACCACCCAGCTTTCTGCCTCTGGCTTGCTCTGACCTCAAGGCAACTTTATTAACATATAAATAAAATCACATTTCAATACAATAATATCACTATACGCATGCACACACATACACCCTTTTTTGAAATCTATCATTAAAAAATTATATTAAAGTTCTGGCAATCCATTATATTTCATGACTTCAAGAAGTTAATAAATACCTTTCTATGTTGTCCCTAAATAATAGTAAACAACCTAGGGCAATGAGTAATTAATGTTAAAAACAGAACTAAGAAAAGAACTTTCATTGTAAATATAAAACCATGTAATGAATAGAGCCAAAGCAAACAAAATTCCATCACTCAGGAAAAAAGAAAGCATGGTAAATAGAGCTTTTCTATTGTTCTTCCCAACAAGACAAATATCTCATAAACGACTGTGGAGAAGTATTGTGGGAATCAACAGCCAGTACCTTCCTATTCCTCACTGCCTCTAAGAAGGAACCACCACAGGAGTTAATCCATGAGAATCATATTTTTGGGGAGTCCATTTTCATCCATACCACCAAATATCTGCTCAGCAGACATCTATATATAAACTTCTCAATGAGTTGATGTCCTTGTGAGAGACAGGATGGTTTGGAGGACACAAGAGAGGAAAGTAATCTTGATAGTATAATCTCTAAGCATATAATAAATAAAGTACCTAATCAGATTCTATAAACAATATAATAATAAAAAAATATTTGGGGATTGCAAATGGTTAGAGACCTGACAGGCTGAGGATATAAAAATTTTATTCATTATTGATAGTTAAGAATAGATTGTTAAAATTAGCATGTACCACTAATTGTTTAAAGATTAAGAATAATGAAGTATTCAGGAATGAAGTATTATATAATAGTCTTTTAATATATGTTAGTAGAAACTAGTTAGCTATGGCATAGTCAGCTGTGAAGTTCACCACTTATCTATTACCCACCTGATCCTACACAAATCCTCATAGGAGTCACCAGGTCGCTCTGTTGCTCTTGCTCAAGTTTCTATCATTGAAACTAACACAGGAGCTGGGAAAAATATTGACAGAGGATAAGGAAGGAGGAGCAGGGGCAAAAGGCTATCCTAGGTTTCCATCTAGATCCTAAGATAAATGATCTTGAAAAAGTAAACAAGGGGTGAAAGGTTTATTTCAGCATAAAATTTAAAAGTAGAGTCAACCACTGCAGGGAAGTCCAGGCAGGAAGCTGGTGCAGATGGTTACATCCAGTCAAGAGCACAGAATGGATGAATGCATGCAAGCCTGTCAGTGTTCAACTCACTTTCCACATTCTCATGACACTCAGGACCCAAACCCAAAGAATGATGCTGCCTGGGTGGGCTGGGTCTTTCCACATCGCTTAACTCAATCAAGACAGTCACCTACAGAAATGCCCACAAGCCAACTGACTAAAATCCTCATTGAGACTCTCTTCTAGATGATTCCAGGTGGCTCCAGACTGTGTCAAGGTGACAGTTAACACTAGCCACCACAGACAGGATGGGAAAAAACACAGAAAGGCTACAGAAAATAACAAGCACTGAACAAGTCAGAAGGAAATGCTAAAGAGACCAAGTACAACCCTGGAGGGAATGAATGCAGAATGAATCACAGAGCCAGAGTCCTCATCCCACGTCATATGTCAGTCCAGAAAACACTCTGAAACAAGAAAGGGACAAGTCCTCGGGGAGGTGACAATAAACAGAAGAAAGCACTTGCCAGATTCTCCATGAGTCAAGAGTTTAAGGCTGAGGAAGAGGAGGCTCATGTGAGGAAACTTGGAAATGGCCATGTGAGGAACACTTTTCCCTCCTGGATCACATTCCATTCCCAGGTTTAACAATGTAAGAAGGCTTCCCAGCTCAATCTCCACTGTACATCACATAGCCAGTCACTTATTCATTAATACAGACAGCAGCACTTGGACCATAGACATTATACGAAACTGCTGAGGGTCATGTTTTCAACACAGGGATTTTTTATTTTTTGGCTCTGAGTCTTTCAAGATTTTTCTTCACATTACCTTGACATTTGCCACGTTTTCCAGATGCAGAAGTTCAAGGACCTCATCAATTCGCCTTCTTCTTTCATCTCCTGTTACACTCACTGGGAGTCGAAGAGCTGCTGAGAACTCTACATTGTCTCTCACAGTCACCGTGCGCATCACCATGTCATTCTTAAGGTTAAATAGTATTTCAATTAAATATAGTTATCACTAAGACAAGCATGCTGACAGATGTGACCTAACCCTCATATAAACCACACACAATGTAACACTCCACTGAAAGACAAGCTTTCAGTGTTACTAATCTCAAGTCCGGAGCCTGAAGCTATCATTTCACCCCCTCTCCCATCTGCCTTCCCCAGGATTTAGGTGACTGCTACCTGCAATTATTCACAGAAAACAACTTCTGCAGTGGAGAAAGATGAAGGAAGGGCACTATCAGACACCAGCAGTCTTTGTAGAATTAAATCACAGCTGCAGTTACTAACACTTCCTCAGCTGTCAGACTCCAAGCCCTCCCATCTTCCTACTTAATACTGCCAGCCTCAGGCCAATGGGTCACTAGAAAAGCTGGGGTAGAGAAAGTTGGGCCTGTATTCTGTCATATAATTAATTGGAAACACACAAATCTATAAGCTGAGCATCTACCCATACAGAAGCAGGGGAAATCTAAAATTACAAACCCACCAACACTTACTCGTGGTACATAACCAGAAGTACATTTGAAATTAGCAGGCCGAGGGTTCCCATTTATCAAAATATCTCCTGATAATCCACGTGGATCTTTTTTGCAGCTAAGACATCTAGTAACCTACAAAGGGATATATATGTTGTGTAGTTTACTTTCTCCTCTTCAAAAAAGCTATCACCTGTTAGCTACTCAGAATAAAAATTCTTCATATCAAAAGGTTAACTGAAATCACACACACACACACACACACACAACACCACACACACACACATACACACACACACTGTTTTCAGCTCATTATGTGCTCTAATACAGCCCAGAATTATGAATGCAAGACATGATCCACATGACCGTCCCTCCCTGCAATCTGACCTTGGGGGCTCAAACTGGTAATGTGCTGCTGTATTTTGAGAATTAGGCCTAATGATGATTTCTTCTTCCCAGAAAACTTTGCTTCATTTTCTAATTTTAATATTATTTCCCCACATGAAATAATAATATGACCAACCATATGCCAATCACTCTCTCATTTTCTGTCAATAAACTGGACGTAGTAAGACTTTCTGTTCTTGATAGGAAATTGAATGCGCCACCTGCACATTATCCACAGCACATGGGACCTGAATCACACATATATACTCACACAATACACATATATAATCACAGATATACTCACACATATATACTCACACAATACACATAAATAGTCACAGATATATTTGGACTATATTTAAATAAATCCTATAAATGTGATTTTCCAGCACAGAAACTGGATACAAAGGGCTGGCATAAGCTTTCCATTATACTCACCAAGATCTGCTCCCATTTTCAGGTCCCATGATGGCATTGAGGCCAGGTCTCATGATGCCACTGTAAACACACAATCATACTGGTTGATTTTCTATTTAAAAGAAGTTATATTCATTTATTGTCTACAGTGAATGTGCTGTTGGAGTTCAATGAAATTTTATGCAGAATGTAAGTACAAACTCATAAGATTGAAATATTAATAGAAACCTATTATTTACAAAAGATGTTAATTGTTAGTGGGGACTCATCAGAAAATTGCCTCAGATATCACAAAACATCTTTGTTTACTATTTAAGGACTTGTTTTGTTTTTTAAACACAGGGCACTAAGTTCAGTGTACCTTGAGGCAAGCAGCAGATTTTCACAAAGACTTCATTACACATTTATGTGTCAGATATATAACTTTTCTTGCTAATATTTAATGATCAGTATCTTCATATAGCCCTGCTTGCTGCCTCCTAAAGCTTGTCACAAGAAATCAGTGATTCATGGGATATCAGCAGCAGTGCCACTATTATTAAAAATAGAATCAAACAAAAATAAATGCTTCTTAAGAGGAAATCCAAGATTAGAAAGAAGCACTCCAGAGGACAGGAGAGTTTGCCAAGTTTAACACAAAAAACAAATTAAAACAAAAAAAACACCATTTTAAAAAAGAAAAGCTAACTACATACCCACAAAATGATGATTTCCATTCCTGATAAAGTGATTAGAATACTCTCAGTTTAGAACTGGGAGACACCCCTCAAGTAGAGGGCATTCTTCATTGATGTATAGGTACAGCACAAACACAAGGTATATCAGAAAACTGATTGATTCACAGCAGTGAATATCCAGATTGAAAAGGCATATTCTTATAGAAAACTTAGCTACATTCCCACTTATTTCAATCCAGACAGTGTGTCAGTCCTTTGGCCTGCCCATCCCCCTCTTAGTAAGAAAATGGTGGAAGTTCTGGTGGAGGAGCAGAAATGACCAGTGCCCTAGAACACAGGCCATGGGTGGGGGGGAAGGAAGAGTCCATACAGACTGAGCGGGGAATCTTGGTGTGTGTGCTCTGTTCTCAGAATTTGGTCAGAAGCACGCCTTCTCTATGTTATGGAACAATGTATGGAACGTTGGTTTTAGCTCTTCTTATCTCTTAATGAATTTTGAGCAAATACTCGAGGACCCGACCTCCTGCTGTTGGGACTTCCTCATTGCTTCTGTCTCATCACTTGTAACTGACAGTCAGCCTGTCAGAAACCCTCAGTTCAGTTTGGGGAGGATGTGGATATAGGTGTACACAATTCTTTTATATATTCAAAATTCAAAAAAATATAGCTATTATATTTTCAATATATCCTCCTCATACTTTGATTTTAATAGTGTCTTTGATATTATGTTTTAATTCCTAATTTTATTTAATTAAAATCATTTCTCAGGGTGTTTTTTGTGTGTAATATGTCTAAGGAATTGTCAAGCTTGTTTGTGTTTTCAAAGAACCAACTTTTTGTGTCATTAATCCAATAAGTTGTTCTTGTAGTCTCCATCTTATTAATTTCACTGTGATCATGAACCTACCTGTATGTATGACAAGCTGAGGCTGGGGGATGGTTCAATGGTGAATCACCTGCTGTGTGAGGGGGAGGACCTAAGTTAAACATCCAGAATTCACATGACCTGGGTGCAGTAGTGGGCACCTGTAACACCATGCTCTATGGAGAGATGGAGACAGGAGAATCCCAGGACTCTTGCAGGCTGCTAGCCTGGCACACCCAGCAGTGAACAGTTAGAGACTCTGTCTGCAATATGGTTGAAGGTGAAGTGAAAGACCCCCTCCAGTAGCTTGACTGCTGTAACGCCATTTTGCAAGGCTTAAACATAAAGAACAGGATATCTGCAGTTCAGGGGAAGAAGGCCAAACAGGAGTTCATAACTATAGTCGGCCACCCGGCCTTGGGAGAGAAACCGTTGAGTCAAAGCAGGATATCTATGATGGGCCACCTGGCCTTGGGGAATAGACAGTTGGGCTAGGAAAACACTCACTATGCCCTAGACAAGGCCAGGTCAGCCACACACACCAAATTTCCGAGAATTAAGCATATGTCCCCAAGTTCACCCTGGCCTTATTTGAATCAACCAATGGGAACCCTGTAACTATGCTTCTTGCTTCTGTAACGTGCTTCTGCTCCTGGGATCCTATAAAAAAGTCCCCCTTTCCCTAGGAAGGCGCACAAGTCCTCCGAGAGACTTGTCGCCCCAGGTACCTGTGTATTCAAATAAACCCTCTTGCTGTTTACATCTGATGGATGGTTTCGGTGTGTTCCTTGGGTTCGGGGTCTCTCCTGAAGGAAGATCCCCCCGGGAATCTTTCAGAAGACCAGTATCAGGGTTGTCCTGTAATGGCCTTGTGCCACGGGTGTGTCATAGCATCCTCATATTTGCACATGTGAACACATACACACACATAAACAGATATATACACTGAACACACAAACACACACACATACACACACAGCTTATTGATGATGGACAATTTGTTGAAAAAGTTGTTCAATGTTGTGGTCCCTTTAGCTCATGCACATACTTGATGTTAGATAGTCTTTCTTTCACCTCTGTTTTTTTACGAAATGGAAAACCACTCTGCACTGTCTCTCGATAGCTGATGTTATGAAAACTCAACATAGCCTCCACAGTCAATGTGCTCAGGTCACTGGTGTCCATTCCAGGAAGGTCACTGGGATTTCTTTCTATCATCGGGATTGCAACAGGGTCATTATTGGAAGACATCTCCAGAGGTTCTTCCCTCCTGTAGAGGAATAGCAATAGTGAGTTGATGGTCCACACAAACAACATTAATTACATAGCACAGCACACTTCAGGATCATTTTAAAATGAGTCATAGGCACATTCCTTGCTGATGAACATATATCACTGTGATTACCTAGGACCCAATGAGAAGCAGAGAAACTGAGAACTTAGACTCCCCTTAGACACCCAATTTAAGGAAACAAATGAGCCTAACAAGTAGAGTATAAATGTTTTCATAATTCATAACATAAGAAGGGGACAGAGGAGGGGGCAGATTTGTCTTACTTCAAAATCATATTGTGATACAATATAAGTTCAGAGGCAGATACATCATGATCATTACCACATGCCGTATGTGTGTGTGTGTGTGTGTGTGTGTGTGTGTGTGTGTGTGTGTGATTATGGGGTATAACATAATAATAAATTGGCTTGCAGGTGATCAGGAGAATTTCTGTGATTTCCAGACTTGGACTGTACCTCTGGTCATCAGGCATCTTCATACACCAAGAAGATGAACTGCTGACAATGACATCATCATTGCTGGAATGGGAATGTCAAAATTCCAGCAAGACTTAGATTTTAAAATGACAATGACCAGGGACACCAAATCAGTAGCTAAGCAGCTTAGACTTTCAAGAAAACAACTAAATGAAATAAAATGTCCATTTCACAAGCTATTAGTGTCTGCTTTAAAGTAAGACCTTTAGTGAACTGAGCTTGTGAAAGAGTGTAAAATATCTTCAACACAGCTGGCTTTCCTTTCTAAGAGCTGACATCTTGGTGGTGAGCTCCTGCCTGTGAGGGACCAGCCACTCAGGCAAGCCTCCTCCAGGAGCAACCTGAAAGCAGACAGGGTGGGAGCAGCTGTGAAGAGCTCTGGTGACACCAACCAAAGCAGCCAGGGCTGAGGGACAGCAGCACTGGAGTCAGCCCAGGCCCTCCTGCCTTCCCTCCTGCCCTGAGCATATGAAACCTCAAAAGTACAGGGAGACTCCAGGAAAGGCAGGAAAACAAAACCTGCTGAACATGTCTGCCAGATGCCCTGTTACTATGGGAAAACTATTAGCAATCTGTCACCAGGCAAACCTGGATCCTCAGAACAATGGCATGCTCTAAACCAGTGCCTTGAGTTCCAGAGGGCTGATGAGCTTTGGAAATTCAGACAAACCAAACTATGGGGCCAAGCCTCTGCCATATTAGTGTGTTCTACTCAGACATTTCTGGAAGAATATTTAATCACTCCTGTTGAAAAAAAATGTTATCCAAAATTTCAATTGCAAATTTCTAGACATGTCAACATGATTAAATATTCCTAAAGTGAAAGCATAGAAAGAGGTTCACAAGTAATCCAGACTGAGGTTAGCAATCATTAATAATAGGGCAATTGATTGCTACATTCAAAGACAGAAAGAAAGGAATTACAGATTTCTTATCACAAGACACAAAATCTATTTTTAAAAACATCATAATTAAGACTTGAATAAATGCATTTAGCAACCACTTAAACACTGATAGATTAAGAAGGAGAACTGGAGAAATACATGACTGATATTGAAATGAAATCCATTCTGTATGAGAACTATCATAGGAAAAAAGAAGCTCCACATTGGAAAGACAGAGATCTACATGAGAGAATAAGAAGTCTTCAGGACTTGAAGAAAGCTCTGAAGTTCCTGTACAAGATCACCTGTGAGGGAAGAAAATGCAGAAGACAACTAGCACTCTCAGGAGCCTTAAATCCAGGTCAGGTATCTCCTAACACTGTCTCCTCCTGCATGGCAGAGCAGTACTGGGATAAACTCATTGGATCAATCACCTTCTGTTGCTGGATTATAAGCCTCCCTCAGGGGTGAAGGGTGAGAAGTTGTGTTGTCAATGGCACAGACAACGGGTCAGTTGAAGGCAAATAATGAACTCCTTTATTCACTAAAGGGGAATAAATATTCAGTTGGTTCAAAGTACAGTGTCAGTTCAAGATACAGAGATGGTTCAAGGGCAGATTGCTTCATACCACAGAGCTGACTCCAGGCATAAGGACTTTCAACAAATGGGAGCTCAAGTGATCCACTTCCATTAGGGCTGGTCATGGTGAGCAGAAGTCCTAAGACAGGGTTGAGAGTCTGTTGCCTTGTATCTAGTGGTGCGCACATCAGGTGACCTGACCATGGCTCAGTGGGTATGATCCAAGTGAGGGCCTGACAGCGCTCATTGCTCTGGGGTTCTGGACAAGCACACAAACTTGGTTTCTTGGTCAATGTCTTCAAACATCATGGGTGTCAGTGTTCCTGGCTTAATGTGTTTATAAGCAGGTATAATTTATTTTTATGAATAAGTTATTTATCAATCTGTGTCTTATTCTCTGTGCTGGACATTTGCACATATAAGGTACAGAGTCATTTTGTAGAGAATTCTGGGAAGTGGAAAGCTGAGGCAGAGAGACATATCTCCAAGCTGCACATTATTATGCTGCTGCTGTGTGGTGGATTTAGCCTTTGGTAATTAAAAAAAAAAAAAAAAAGGTTTCTGGGCTACAGGCTGCTTTGATAAAAGCATAGACCCACTGTTTCTAAGAGTTGATGGCTGCCAGAGCTGGCAGACCACCTCCATGTTGGAAGCTGAGGAGGTGGAGCCAGCAGCCAAGTGGGTTGTTTCAGTCTTAGAAATGCTACAGTTTAAAGCAATAGGTTCACAATAAGTCAGATTCAGGTGGAATAGTTTCAATGTGTGTAAAATATATGTAGGCTTGGAAAAGAGAGAAAAAGGAATATATACAGTTACATAAAGAAATAGATAGTGCCAGGCAGTGGTAGCACATGCCTTTAATCCCAGCACTCAGGAGGCAGAGGCAGGTGGGTCTTTGTGAGTTCGAGGCCAGCCTGGTGTACAGAGTGATCCAGGAAAGGCGCAAAGCTACACAGAAAAACCCTGTCTCAAAAAAACAAACAAACAAAAAAGTTTTAAAAAATAAAGTCTTTAAAGAGACAGTAAAAATATTATAAAAAATAAGCCACATAAAGATGGATATCACACAGAGAATCTGGATTATGTTGTCTTTGATATTATTAACTACAGAAAAGCATTTGATCATAAAAGCTGTTGAGTTAAACAAATATGTATATTTTAAAGGTCCCTTGACTTCAAATTTTGGATCTAAGGATATGTTGCTTTGGAAAGGAGGCTCTGCTTTTGTTTCCACAGAAAGCCAGAGGCTATGGATTGTTCCAGTTAAGATACAACAGGTTTGACCAGCCAAGACCCCCTGAAAGGTCTCTGATGACACCATGGCCCAGATGACCCAACCTCCAGAACGGTATGCACCCTCACAGACTACTCCATAATCCTAAAACTTTCTTTGTATCCCCATAAGATACAGCACCCCCTTCAGCAAGAAGTAGTAAGAGAAGCTACACCCAAATTCCAAAATATACCAAGCTGGCTTTGAAGATGGAATTGGCGTACCCCTTCTCTAAACCCAAACATATTGCATAAAAAAAAAAGGTTGAGAGATTCCTTTGTCCCATATCAGAAGAGCTCTCTGGTTTGGGACAGAGAAACCAGTATTTTTATTTAAATCAGGTTGATTACAAATGCTATCTATTTCTAAAGAAGAAAAGGGGATATGATATAGATATGGTAGGATAAAAGGGTAGATTATTAAATCTACTTTTAAAGAGCAACTTGTTTAAAATGTTTTACATTGTTATGAATTTCAGTTTATAGATACAAGTTTAAACTTAATTTTGTTATTCTGTATATATATTTCTATTCTTGTTTGAAGTATTATGATTATATAACTCATTTAAATTGGAATGGATAATTAAGAAGTACAGATAAACAATTAGTCTTCTATGACAGTCAAACTTATAGCCATGTTAGTTAAGTTTTCTAGGTATACATAGATATATTTCAGATAGATAAGTAATCTTCAAAAATTTCCAAGACCTACAGAATATGGCATTTAAAATGTTTTAAAAAATTTAGACTTTCTGGACAGTGAGACATGTCTGCTCCTGGCAGCACCAATTTACTTC